>NC_079165.1:84867689-84880189 GCF_947568905.1 Ostrea edulis | reverse complement strand
GATATCGGGTTATAAGGCCTTAGTACCCCTTACTTATCGTGAGAGGCAACCAAATAGGGCGGTTCTTCGAATGAGACTGCAAAAAACCGAGGCCCCGTGTCACAGCAGGTGTGGCACGTTAAAGATCCCTCCCTGATCAAAGGCCGTACGCCGAGCATAGGCCTAAATACAGCCCTTCACCGGCAATGGTGTCGTCTCCATAGGAGTGAAACATTCTCGAGTTGGACGTTTAACAATATAAAATAAAGTAATCAATCCCTGCTCCGAGCATAGTTCAAAACCGGCGATGATGACGTCTGAATATGAGTGAAAAATTCTTGAGCGGGACGTGAAACAATCAACCAATCAACCTTATGTACCATTGCAAATGCATGGTTTGAGGAAATCAATTTAAACTTAACAGATTGCTTAGGTGCAAATGTGGCCATCATGGAAATTAAACCTCATTAATAAACGACAAGTCAATCCAGTGACCATCTTTCGAACAATGCACTCTCAATAATTTCGAATTCCGCACTATTTTATCATCACAAACGATGAACTAATTATCATCTTTTATACATGAAGACACCGATTTACATAGTTTCTGATTGACCGAGTTTCCTTATCTAATTTCCTGGATGTATTCTTTGTTTTAGTAATAGTTATTGTAGAGTAATTAGGTTGGTAATCATATAGTTAGTTCAGGATCACTGATCATAAGCCGAGACGAATACAAAATTTAAAGTGAAGAACATCTACTTTTAGTGCACATTAGAGAACATTTTAAAAAGATTTCAACTGATTGTAAATGATTGTCAGCTGTATGTTTATCGAATTCTGAAGCCAAATGTCCATTACTGAATTGTGGAGTGTAACCTTTGTGCATTATTAGTTGTCCCGTAAAGAGCTTTATTGATTTCCTGAATCTATTTATTAAGTGGTACCAGATATTCAGGACCAACCCCATCTAAAATATACTGTAAACCAACTTTTATTCGTAACAATTTTAATTTATTTCGCGATTTAAAGCAAGGAACTGGTCTGCGACGATGTTTTCTGAAATAAAAATACAAGAGGCATTAAAGGAATGTTTCGCAGCGAGGTATTTTCGCGATGATTTTTTGATTGAGGTTTTACGCCGTTTTGGCAATATCAGGGAAACGATCTTTTGCATGCCAAGGGGGTTGTGCTCCTTGACACGGGACGGACATGAAAGTTAAAAATATATAAACAAGTTAAAAAACAGAAAACAATCCGTGTATATAAACAGTTGTATTATGTTAGTTTTCAATTTTTTCTGTAAAAGTCGCATTCTTGTAAATATTGTATAATATAATGATTGTCGACATTTGTAAAAAGTTCTTTCATTGATTGTACACTATTAAAAAGTCTATTTCGTATGGGCGTAAAATCACTACATTCTAAAAGAATGTGATGTATAGTTAATGGACAGTCACACTATATGCATTCAGGCTGAGGTTCTCTGTTTAGTAGGTAAGAATGGGTCAATTTTGAATATCCGAATCACTTCGTCTTGGCGTTTCATTACGATGCTACACGATTTGTTTACTTTGTTTTGAATAGAATAAAGTTTACTTGTGTCACCGAAATCCCAATAGATTTGTCAAAGAGAATTTACATATAGTTTTATGAAATATTTAAAATCAGTGTATGGATTTTAGAAGTGAACAATATCACCTTGAAGTGCATTTTCGGCCGCTTTGGTGTTGCCATGGATACCAGTGTGACTTGGGATCCAGGAGAACTCAACTATTTTACCTTGTTTAGTTAAAAGATAGTACCAGTGTAAGATATCTAAAATATATGGATGATTTATTAAATGATTATTATTATAGTACATTTATATAGCGCTTTATCTAATTAAGACAATTACCCTAAAGCGCTTTACATGTAAAACAATAAAAACAAACTAAAAGAAAAAAAAAACCCAGTAAATACATAGAAGATGACATAAAATAAAACTAAAACTGAGGTTAACAGAGTCACTATGCGAATATTTCTCGCACGCTAACAATAATTGGTTTACAGTGGTCAATCTACATGTATTAATGGTGCTGCGTACACAGGTACAGATATAGTATGGGGGGGGGGGGTCCAAACTTTTCTGGAGGTCTTTACTCAGTGCTAATACTTGGTAATTTTAAACTGGAAGTGCATAAAAATAGGCAAACATATTAATCATATTTACTTTCTATCAAAATCAGATGGAGGTTGGGTTCGGAACCTCGGTCCTCCCACTACATGCGCGCATGACATACCATCTACCGATGGATTGATTGTATATTGTTTGACGTCCCACTTGAGAATACTTCACTTACATGGAGATGTCACCATTGCCGGTGAAGGGCTGCAAATCGAGGCCTATGCTCGGCGAGCCTTTGAGCAGGGAGGGATCTTTATCGTGCCACACCTGCTGTGACACGAGGCCTAGGTTTTTCCGGTCTCATCCGAAGGACCGCCCCCATTTAGTCGCCCCTTATGACAAGCAAGGGGTACTGAGGACCTATTCTAACCCGGATCCCCACGGGACTCTCTTAACCAATGAAATAAAATGTTTAAATAAAAATGAAAACAACGAGAAAACTGTAGTAATGACGATAGCACAAAAGGATCATGATATTTTGATATGTTTTTCTCACAAATCTCTATTTAATACCAACGTGTTGAAATGTAAAAAAAAATCCCCATGTAGCATTGACGTGTTTAGATTAGATCAATATCATTTAGCGTAGCACATGTATAACACACCTTCAGCATCTTATAACAACTGTATATTCAAGTTTGCCTAGCCCCTTTTTAATCTTAACGATATATTAAAATCCCTATAGAATAGAATATTTATTCAACCAATTTGGACCCACAGAGGAGCAGTAGGATGCACATTGACAAAGTCCAAAATCACAGAAACAAATGACAAAGAAAAATAAAGTTTGCATTTTTCTATTGCACATAACAGACTCCTCACTTAAATCCACCACTTCATCATTTTTTATTACGTCCATACACTGCGGGTGCGTTCAGAGTAAACCCAATGGTACAATCACCGATTTACCAATGGTAAATATTTAAATCATTGGTACCATTGGATTCTTTTGTACTCTGAACGAGTTTGGGTTATAAATGGTGAGAAATCCAACAATGGTACAATTAACCGTACATGTACCATTGGTATACCACTAGCTGATAAATTAGTATGAAATGTCAAAGATATATACGCTCATATCACCTTTGTGAATAATTTTGCACCAAGAATATGCGTTAAGAAATATATATTTTAAGTCCTATTAACTACTTTCTCCTGCAGATTATTTTCTCCATCTTCGCTGTCCAAGAATTTTCGGTCCATAAATGCGAAGCAGGGTGGACCAAAAACCCTTCGGCTAATGCAGATGTATTTTCTCTTGTAAAACATTATGAGTATAGATCATCTGACGAAGTGGTTAGACCGGGATATTGCTATACTATATCGCTTACACTTGATGTTTTTAAAACCCATTTCCGCCTATGCTGTGGTATGTTTGAAGCAGTATGTCTGAAATTGTCTTGAGTTGATGTCTACAAAGATATAAGGGGGAAAGACATATACCGTGACGTCACATCTATCGTGTTACTCCGGCTAAGACACTGAGGCTCGGTTATCAGATATTGAAGTTTTGTATTTTTTGTTCCCGAATAATAAATTGAAGCATGATTTGTGTCCGAATAATAGATTATATAAATAAAATCCACCACCAAAATCCGCTTTTTTTTCCCGAGGTTTTAAAAAAGGTGTATCGTGTACATTTAAAAAAAGTAAAGGGACGGCACTCGCCATCTTGGATTTCTGGGGGCCCTCAATTCACGGCTTATTTTTAACAATTTCTACTCTCTGCCTAACGGTTTCTGGCGAGATCCATGTTGGAAAAAGATCTAACGACTTCTCCCTATCGTCTGCTTATGTCTACATGCCGTATTAAAGATCCACTGACCCGAAACGTCCTCGATACCTGCCCCTACTTATCGAAAACAACGGAAGTTTGCACCGAGTGACGCGACGCCTACTGGAGCTCTCCATATAAATAAAATAGATCTCGCCAGAAACCGGTAGGCAGAAAGTAGAAATTGTTATATATTAGCTGTGAATCGAGGGCCCCCCAGAAATCAAAGATGGCGAGTGTCGTCCCTTTACTTTTTTAATGTACACATGACAACCGAGCCCCTGTGGGCTAAGATTTGTTATTCGTCATTCATCATACCTTCTCATTTCCACACTAATCAACAAGGCGCACTGCATTCTGCCGAAGATCACAAGACTCAGTTGAGATAATTCATGTGATTTTGAAATCTCGGGTCAACGGGCTGTTAACTTGCGATATCGAAAAGGAAAATTCATTGAATGCATTTGTGTAGACTCGAATTTTCTCTGTCCCAATTTTTAGAACTACAGTGTAGCTTTGATATATGTAGTTCAATAACTGAGCATGCGTAAATTCAACTCTTAGTAGATATTGTTAAAATCTTGCTTTAATTGAATTCACCCTTAGTGTATGACTTCAAATCCATTAAGCTTTAAGCTTTCTTGATAGAAGACTTTAAGCAAATTACCTATATTGATCTTTATGCACACAGTGCTGAGTTTGTAGGTATCTAACATAATAACTACTTTTTTTTTTAATTTCCAGGTGCATCTTTTGTAATCATTCTACTGTTGGCCAGTTTAAACAGCTGCACCAATCCCTGGATATATCTTGCCTTTAGTGGGACCATGTGTTGCAACAAGAGGCGCCCAAAGTCGCCTTACCCGCAGTACTCTCTTGCAGGAACGAACCAAACATTTGTCGAGTCCGATTCCTGCAGTACCAGGGGCTCCAAGAATTATGAGAGCAAGCAGATGATTCAGATTCCCATGACCGATAAATCTTCATGATTGTTGTACATAGTTCTTGTTGTACTTACCATTGACTGAAGAAGTGGGGTCAGATGAAAATTATCAAGTTTTCATTTCCTTATGGAGTCAGCAGTACAAGTCTACGGATGTTTCACATCATGTTACATAAAGATAATCTAAGAGAATTATAAATCAAGCGTTATGAAAAATTGATTGAAATATTTTGGTATAAAGAAAATAGCAATTTCAAAGCGATTTTACATTCTCTGGGACAAATTTCCTCATTTTCAACATGATTGAACTTGGATGCTTTTATGTCCCGATTTCTTCAGGTTTCTGTAGTTTCAAGCAAATAATTATTTCCTCATATTAAAACAAAATCAATGCTAAATTTTATTGAATTGATGTATTTTGTCTACAAATGTTTCGTTAAAAATGTTTGTTGAACTCAGCTTGGAAACTGAAAATGTACTTAAAATGTTAATTTTGGTGAAACTAAATAAATCTTACGAAAACGATGTACTGATATAATAGCTGCAATGACATAATGCGAATAGACAATAATGTCCCCCAGACATATTTTCAAATTAGTACCTCATTTATTTCCCTTACTGTGACTATACACTGCTTTGGCCTTACAAATAAAAGATGCATTGCTGGATCCAGTGAATGTTCTACCACGCCCCTATCTTTGCTCCTCACGAAAATATTAACAGTTATGAAGGAGAAACTTCAAACGTACTGTGCTACAACATATGCCAGAAGTGGTGTAAATCAAATATGGATTCTAAAAAAAATGCTAAAGAACGTTTAGTAATTTTAAAATAAAAAACTTCTCTCAAATCAATATGAAAACGTACATTGTATGACTTTTCAACACTTTACACGAATTACATGGACACGAATTGTGCTCCTACATGTATGTTAGCTTGGCTGACCCATTTTGATATTCTTAATTCTAATGAGGCAGAATTTATTCAAAAGCTTCTACACGAGAAGAAAAAATATCTTGCTGTGTCCTTCAACTCGACATTTACAATCATCTATGACGATTTTTCTATTAACAATGATGATTTTCATTCATACGTCAATTCGATATATCGCAGTGAACTCCAAATAACAGACTTCACAGAATCTTCCACATCTGCTTCGTGCTTAGATATTTTTTTAACCTAGATGTTAACGGCAAACTAACAATTCAACTTTATGCCGAACAGGATGACTTCGGTTTCTCCATATCTATGTAGCAATAATCTATTATCATCTGCAAATGGTGTTTGTGTCTCTTAACTGATTCGATAAAAAGAGTTTATTTTGCTTTCGATCAGTTTTTAAATCGAGACAGGCTACTGACAAACATGGTGATGTTACTATGGCTTCAAAAGTCTCGTTTAAAGTAAGATATTTGCAAATGGTATAGCCACTATAACGATTAGTTTGCTAATACAAACCGTAATTTGGTTAAATGCTGTCTGATATGCATCATACCAATTCTTAGGCCGTTCTTGGCACATATTGGTTGACCCGTCGTGAGCCCTATATCTTGATCATGTAAACAGAGTAATCTGTAGTCAAACCAGTGTTCCGAGAACGGCCTAACAATCGGTATGAAAGATGTCAGACATCGTTTGACCCAATGATAGGTTGTATTGGCAAACTAGATTGTTATAACGACCATCGAATTTGCGAAATGCTGAATTTAAACGACACCGTTGAAACCCCTGCACCATCAACTTGTTTGTCAAAACCCTAGCTCGATTTAAAAACTGATCATTCGCAGAACAAGCTCTTGCGTATCGAATCAGTTGAGAGATATAAACACCATATGCAGGTGATAATGGAATATTGCAACTTAAATATGAGAAGTTGACGATGGAGAATGAAATATTTATAAACAACCTTTATCACCTACCCAAATAGTTACTAATTCGCGTCTATTAATCAAGTTCAAGAGGGTTCCGTGGGGATCCGGGTTAGAATAGGTCATCAATACCCCTTTCTTGTAAGACGAGAATAAATGGGGCGGTCCTTCGGATGCGACCGTAAAAGGCGAGGCCTCGTGTCACAGCATGTGTGGCACGATAAAGATGTCTCCCTGCTCAAAGGCCGTAAGCACCAAGCATAGGCCTAAATTTTGCAGTCTTACACCAGCAATGGTGACGTCTCCATGTAAGTGAAATATTCTATTACGATAAGCAAGGGGTACTGAGGACCTATTCTAATCCGGATCCCCACGGGACTCCTTTGAGAGGAAGCTTGTAAATAAATCTTTGGGCAATATATGTATCCGTAATGAAAATTTAAGTCCGGAAAACTGTTTGACCTACATGTACTTTTCATCCTTAAGTAGGCCACCAACGAACCGACCAATCCAGCAGAAATGCAAACTGAACTTGTATTCTCCAAGAAGAAGCTTGTGACAATATCAGGGCAATATCTGTATCCATAATGAAAAAGGTCCGGAAAACTGTTTGACATAGTTCTAACCATAAAGTAGGTCAGATACACCAATTCAGTTCAAAAGCACATTCATTCTCATACTTCTTGAGGGAGAAGTTGTGAACAAATTCAAAAGCTGTACAAGCATCCACAATAGGGGATCAAAGTTTTACAAACAAATATATAGGGAAAATCTTCTTCTTACGAACCAATGAGCCAGAAAAACTGACATTTAAATGAAAGGTTCCTGGCATAGTGGAGATTCAAGTTTGTTCAAATCATGGCCATCGGGGGTAGGTTGGGGCCACAATAAGGGATCAAAGTTTTACATACAAATATATTGGAAAAATCTTTAAAAATCTTCTTCTCAAGAGCGAATGAGCAAGAAGAGCTGAGATTTACATGAAAGCTTCCTGAAAAAGTGCAAATTCAAGTTTGTTCAAATTATGACCCCCGGGAGTAGGTTAGGGTCACAATAGAGGATCAAAGCTTTACATGGGAATAAATAGAGAAAATCTTTAAAAATCTTCTCAAGAACCAATGGGCCAGAAGAGCTGACATTTATATGAAAGCTTCCTGACATAGTGCAGATACAAGTTTGTTCAAATCATGACCCCCGGGGTACGTTGGGGCAACAATAGGGGATCAAAGTTTTACATAGAAATGTATAGGGAAAATCTTTAAAAATCTTCTTCTCAAAAGCCATTCGACCAAAGAAGTTGACATTTACATGAAAGCTTTCTGACACTGCCAGATTCAAGTTTGTAAAAATCATGGCCTCCAGGGGTAGGTTGGGGCCACAAAAAGGACTAAGGTTTTACATGCAAATATATACTACTCAAAATTTGATAAGGATCATAGATATTTTTCTGTTTAAAAAATTAATAACTGCATAACTGGCAATATTGTGTCCAAGTGAAATCAAAAACGTCTTCAACAAACTTGCACGTGCATTTCATGCCATGGGAAATGCGTTTCTCATCACAGTTTATGCTTTTGCTACCATTGCACGATTTTCACTCAGGCATCGGTGTCTGATTCTTTCTAAAATTTCAAACTCACTTGAGTGTTTAACTACGTTTATCAACACAATGCCCCCTCAACGTGTAAGGCGTCGCCTGACGACAGAACAACTGGGCAGATGTATTGGAATGCTTGACGCTGGTTATTCACAACGTGACGTTGCAAATGCACTAAACGTCAGTCAGAGCGTTGTAAACAGGGCCTGGAACCGACAGCAAACTTTTGGTACAGCAGCACACCGACATGGGGGTGGTCGTCAGAGGTCGACAACCCAACGCCAAGACTTTTGTGGCTCTTCAGGCACGACGTCATCCCTTCTGGACAGCAACCAGCCTACGTAACAACCTCCTGAATGCCTCGGGAGTGAATGTGTCTACTCAGACGATATGGAATCGGCTTCACAATGCAGGTCTCAACTCGAGAAGGGCATGTGTTCTAGTCCCTCTGACTGTTCGACACCGGCGGGAGCGATTGGAATGGGCTGATGATCATGTCACTTGGACACATAACGATTGGGTTCAAGTTCTGTTCACCGATGAGTCCAGGTATTGTTTGGACTTTACAGACAGGAGGCACCGAGAGTGGCGACGACAACGTGAACGTTTCCATGATGCCAACATCAGTGAACATGACCGTTATGGTGGTGGTTCCATCATGGTCTGGGGTGGAATCAGCAGGGATGGAAGAACAGATCTTCATGTCCTGGAGAGAGGAACAATGACGGGGTTGCGGTACCGGGATGAGATCCTCGATGTTTACGTCAGATCCTACGCTGGTGCTGTTGGCCCTAAGTTCATCCTGATGGATGATAACGCCTGTCCTCATCGCGTCAGGGTGGTGGAGCAGTACCTTCAGCTGGAGACAATTGTCCGTATGGACTGGACAGCGCGCTCGCCGGACTTGAACCCGATTGAGCATGTATGGAACATGCTGCAGGTTGCCCTTTCACGCCGTAGAGCACAACCCACGACTTTGGCAGAGCTCGGAAACGCCCTCGTGGAAGAGTGGAACAACCTTCCCATTGGAAACATCCGGGTACTTATTGACAGCATGGCTCGACGTTGTCAAGCCGTCATTGATGCAAGGGGAGGCCATACCCGGTATTGACACTTCATCGACTAAGTGTAATGATGGACTATCCCCCAAAACTGTGTAATTCTTTCTCTGGTTGGCTGTTAACTTTTTGTAATGAAATGCCTTTTGGTGTTGTTATCAGATTTCAAGCATTCTGTATTGATAAAAGTTCATGCCGTTCATGAATTTTCATTCATAATCTGAGAAAACACGTTTCTGAGTCAAATCTGTCTTTTGTTATGTTAGTGGTAAAATACACACATATAACCTAGTGATCCTTATCAAATTTTGAGTAGTATATATATATATATATGGAATGTCTTCAGATAAGGGCCAAGGTGAATCAGGTGAGCGATGTGGCCCATGGGCCTCTTGTTTATTCTTGGGAAAATTGAAAATGTTAATAGCTTTCAGATACATGTATCTAAATGTAGTTCTCGTTATTATTAACAAACAGGTACTGTCCATTGTAGTGTGCTTATACTCTACTTTGTAATAGAGAGAATACCTTAATCTACTTCCGGGATTTTTTATATTCTGATGCAGCCGCTAAAATGTAGTTTATTACTCACACTGAAATAGAATACCCGTAGCGCAATAAGAGCGTTAATTGATAACTGCGCCAATTAGTGTGTGAATCGTCGGCTTTTGTGTCAGACAAGCTAATACCCAGGAGAATTCGTACCCAGGAATACATGGTTACACAAGAGTCTATTTTCTTTACATCGCATGTCTTTAAAGATAACGCCTATGAAAATAATATAATCCGAGTATTCGCCGCCTCTCGTGAAGATCTAATTATAATCTTTCTTCATGCTTCGTTATCTCTCTCATTATATGATACATTCCAGAAAAATATAATACCATGGTTGAGGACATTCCGTAGGTATATGTTTGGTAAAGATAAATATAAAAGCGCTACTTTTCTCGTGTATTTTAAAAAATTAAAGGGACATTAGCTGTCATTTTGTTACCAAAAATTGAATTCAATGAAAATTGCTCTATATTATATATATTCCAGTATTAACACCAGTATTTAATTATTGCAAACACTTTATAACCTCGATACAGGCACATGAACATGTAATTTTTATGATTAAATAATGATTGTCTTGCAAGCTATATCAACTTACCAAAAATAACTAATAACAAACGAAACAAAGCTACCGGAGTAAGATCTAAAGATGGCACACTCTTAATACAAGAAGAAGAGACACTGAACAGATGGAAGGAGCATTTTGAAGAAGTGTTAAATGTTCCTGCAGAGAATACAAGATTACCAGAAGACTGCCAAATAGCTAGTTCTCCCACTATCGAGACAATCAACACCTCACATAACAGCAGATGAAATAAAAAAAGCTATTAAGAAACTTAAAACCAGAAAAAGTCCAGGCATAGACAACATTAATCCAGAACTTATTAAGGAAAGCATTGGAACCTCGACCAAACATCTACTTAAACTGTTCAATAGAATTATAGATGAAAAGGAAGTGCCATTGGATTGGAAACGATCATTGATTGTCAAATTACCAAAAAAAAAAGGGGGACTTGACTCTGTGTGACAACTATAGAGGAATTTCACTGCTGTCGGTACCATCCAAGGTCTTCTCCAGAATCATCATTGATAGAATTAGGGAAGGTGTTGAGGAAGAACTGAGAGACGAGCAGGCTGCCTTCCGTAGTGGGAGGGGCACAACAGAGCAAGTTTACATTCTAAGAAACATCCTAGAACAATGCCAGGAATGGAACGCCCCTCTGTATATTAATTTTATAGATTTCAAGAAGGCCTTCGGCAGCATCATTCAAGAGAAAATGTGGATGATACTAAAGCACTATGACATACCAGAAACATTCATCAATAGCATAAAGAACATGTATGGTGGAAGCAGATGCTGCGTGCTAGAAGATGGCAACACATCGGACTGGTTCGAGGTAAAATCTGGGGTCAAACAAGGCTGTGTCATGTCAGGATTCCTCTTCATTATCATTGTTGACTGGATAATGAGAAATACAAACAACCGAAATCGAGGCATCAGATGAAAATTCACCAGCAGACTGGAAGATCTCGACTAAGCTGATGACCTCGCCTTATTATTCACCCGATTCGCTGATTTGCAAGAAAAGACTGAAAGACTGCACACAGTAGCCAAATACACCGGCCTAAACATCAATGCCAAGAAAACAATGAGAATGAACTGCAAAACCAATCAAAAAGTGAAAATCGATAACAAGGAAGTAGAATACACCGATTCCTTCTAATACCTTGGAACTACTATGGACAAAACTTGTGGCACCGAATTTGATATAACCAGAAGACTCGGGCTTGCAAGATCAGCCTTCAGTGCACTAAACAAGATCTGGAAGTCATCTAAATTCAAAACTGATACTAAACTGCGCCTCTTCAACACCAATGTAATATATGTCCTTCTGTACTGTGCAGAGGTATGGCGAACAACTAAAAAAGACGAGGAAAGATTAGATACATTCCAGCGCAAATGCCTTCGTAGAATACTCAACACCTACTGGCCAGAGAAGATCTCAAATGATGATCTCTATAGACGGACAAATACCATACCATTGTCAATCAGCATCAAAGTCCGTAGACGGAGATGGATTGGCCATGTTCTGCGAAGGAACAACAACAGAAATATAAAGATTGCACTAACATGGGCGCCAGAAGGGAAGAGGAGAACTGGAAGACCAAGGTATATCTGGCGAAGGACAGTCGAAAGCGAAAGCAACAATCTCGGATGGACCACATGGCAGAGAGCTGAAGTCGTGGCAGCAGACAGGTCAAGATGGCGAGGGATGTTGGCCGGCCTCAAGAGTCCATAGGGCCCTGAGAGGATATGTATGTATTGCAAGACAATAATTCTTTCCAATCTATTACTTTACACTAAAAGCGGTTATCTAACGTGGTTCTCTTATTTTTAGGTCACCTGAATCATTCAGGTGACCTATTGCTATCTGTTTTTGTCCGTCGTCGTTCGTCGTGCGTTAACATTTGAACATTTTCAGCTTCTTCTCTGAAACCCCTGAACCAATTTTGGCATATAGCATCTGTGGGTGGAGGGGAACAAAAATTGTGAAATTC
>NC_079165.1:84840189-84862689 GCF_947568905.1 Ostrea edulis | reverse complement strand
GGCCAAGTGATAAGAGCATCGCATCGCGCTCAAAATCTCACGGCCTCTCTCCTCTGGTCGGCACGGGTTCGAATTTCGCTCGCACCACCAGATAACTGAAAAATTGTTGAGTGTGGCGGAAAACAGCAAACAAACAACTTATGCCAAGTGAAAATATTACATGGATAGTATATGATTTGTCTTGTTTTTACGATGCAAAGAAAGTGTGTCACACCCTGATGATTGCTGATACTACTTGAAGCCAAGTTCTACAACTCGTGGTGTAAGAAAAACACCCTATATTAGCTTTTCACGGGTGTATTATGTACCATTGGCGGTACTCTTGTTCTGCTTGTCATTCATATAGTGCATTACGTTTTCGATTATTACGAGAAGAAACGATGTGTATTCATAATTTTGCCCTTAGATTGTCACACTGGACAAAAACTACCATTAAACACATTCTTAATACTGAGTTTCAAATATTGAAATCATGAACGAATGTTCATTTTGTCTTTGGCCAACTATTCGGCATGACGGATTACGATTGCATTCGTGAAATCATTATCTAATTTTCAATACCATGAGAAATAATTTATGTTACACACAGAACATTTAATTCGAAGCTCCAAGTGACTTCCCAATAATCTCGTTTTATTTACTGTATATAGTATCAATAAATATAACATAAATAATGCACGCAATTATTCAAACTTTTTTTAAAATCCATTTGAATTAAATATACCGTTCATTTAATTAATGTGCACAACAATACGCCGGTTTCGAGATACGTCCGAGTTATTTCCCTTTGGAGAACTCTCGTACATAGTAAGGCGCGAAAGAATTTGTTTACTCGCGGGAGTGGGACAGATATTCATCACAGTGTAAGTGAATGTACTCAGTAAGTTTCTCATACGCTGTTTGATAACCCGAATTCGACTGATACACAAACTAAGTAAGTGATAAGTATTTAGGGAGTAATTAAATACATAGAATTCTTATCCTATCACGTTATTTCGCTGGTCATAAGTACCATATCCAAGATATTTCTTGCAAATATGACATTGTTTGTATGTTTCCTCTTCGGTAAAACATTTATTTCGATATTATTTAGTATTTCTCACATTTACATATTTAAAGAGAAGCCGCTTTTAATACATTTCATCGTCTTCCTCGTTGGCTGCATATCCACTCTGTCCCACTTAGGCATTCAAAGTTCCACTAAATGCATCTCCTATACAGAAGAGTTCGTATCTCGAAACTGGCGTATTCAAATACGCATTTGAAAGTCCTTACTCTTTCCAAAATTATTTAATTCTGAAATCATCTAGTTATAAAACTATGATATCCTTTTGCAGTACCATCTTACTTCCAATTTTGAAAACTATCAATTTCACCCTCAACTACATCCAATATTTGTTTTATTATAGTGAATGTTAGATAAACAACAAAGCTGAAAAGGTTACGCCTGTTGACATTTAATCAATCAGTACCATGTGATGTTTTGTATATTAATGCAGGCATTTCCGTTTATTACAAACGTCAAACGACGTCGTCTAACGACCTACGGCGAACCGTACACGCATATACTTCACGCGTGTGATATTTTCATATCAACCGTAGTCAATTAATGTTACCCGTCGCTAGATACTATCACGCTGGAGCGCGTGCTTTCTATTCTCAGAGGGAAATATGGGTTGTTGTTTTTTAAATGCTTCTCGACCAATCAGATTCGAGTATTTTACATGAAAGTATAATAAAACAAAATACGTCCCGTCTAACGACGGGCGTATAAAAATAAATGAGCACGGCATTGTGGTTTTCGTGGGTTCATCGAATGAGACTATAAACACAGGTCCCTTATCCACCGTAGCCAATGGGCATTTGGATACAACTATTCCTACACCGGATTCAATCGTGATTTTAACGTAGAGCACACAACCAACCCCTACGGCAATTTACTATGGACAGTGGATGTATCCAACGTTATATACGTTCAGAGAATGGTTGTATCCAGCGTTATATTTTGATTATCAAAAATCGTCTTAATTGCAGTGTTTTCTTTCTGGTGTTTATGATATTGTCCTTTTACGGATGCTATCGAATATTTCGTGTTTTCTGTTTTCTAAAATAGAAGGTTGAAAACGAACAGCCGAGACCAATTTACACGAATTTTTTAAAACTATGTTAAAGTGTTTGAGCAAATGATAGGGGATCTAACCAAATGTTATCTATCACTCAAAACATTCTTGCTTGCGTCACCTGATGGGCTATACAACTCTTAAGAATTATCTGAAAAAAGAAAAATATGAACCACTTTCTTGCCCCTCCTCACGGACATATCCACTGTCCATAGTAAATTGACGCAGTGGTTGGTTGTACTCCGCATTAAAAGCACGATTATATCCGGGGTAGGAATGGATCAATCCAAACGTTGTATCAATGCTGAACGTGCATGGCTCCCGAGGATTTCCGATTTGGTAGGCGTATTTTAATGCATTGTTCCGAGTCCTTAGCGTTGATTTTAAAAATTATACTGAGGCCCAATTTGATACCAATACAATGTATTTAAGGTAATTCCACCCTTCTAGAATTATAGGTTAAATCTTTTATTTGATTGTTGATTCTTCAAATAATATATTTTAGTAAGAAATAAAACTGATAAAATAAGTATGTTGCGGTATTAATGAAAAAATTATTAATTAGCACAATATGCCTTTAGTCAACAACAGAAAATTGCAATTTTTTAAAACAGCATTATTAAAATTTCACAAAAAGTTGTTGTAACGATACAATAGTATTCATATCAATTTCATGACACTGTTTCTTTGAAAAAATAAACAAATGTTGGTGAAAATCAAGGAAATCTATCGCATAATGGACCTGACAAATAATTTAATGAAAATAGAGTTATTGCCCTTGGATTCAATATTTTAAAACATATAATTCATTATTCATATATAATAATAGACTTTTGAAATATTTTATGGTTAACAATTTTTTTTTTACAATAACTATTGAAAGAGACTCCAACAAAATTTATGTTCCTGTCATGCATAAATCTTATTAAATCATTGACTTCGCAAAATCTTATGACGTTACAGGAGGGTGGAAATCCCTTTAAGATTTCATTGTTTTTTTTAAAACTGCAATTTCTGTGTGACAAAACCACAATGTTTTCGACCAGTTTTGCGCCATTTGGTATAATTTGACGTCATGACACATTTTTATTTCCTATAGGATATCTTCTGTCCGTAATGCACATCACTTCATGGCTTTTCAGAGATTATTGTTTACCCTCCCCGCCTCCGAAGAGTGTTTTTACCCTCCCCGCCTCCGAATAAGTGCTTAAAGGGAAAGGCAACCCAAATAAATTTACATGAAAAATGATAGGATTAATTATATGATAAAGATTTTTCATACTATTCTTTTGATATACGGCATAGATAAGCTTCAGTACTAATTTTAAAACGTTAAAAATTTAAATTCCCGCCATCTATAGAGGCTGCCATATGCGGAACTTGTATTCAAGACCACAAAAATTTTAAAAAAAAAAATGACGTCACATCGTCTATTCCGGTTTTGATAAGATCAAAGATGTGCATGTGGTAGATTTTACAAATACATTGTAAATAGGTGGATGCCTTCCTGTCAAGCAGTTAATTACACTAATGCGAAGGGGAGATGTGAAAAAAGTTCTCCCCCCCCCAAAATTCCTGAGCGAACAAAGTTATTTATAAAAAAAAAAAGTACTATATAAACTGTGGATCCATCATTTGCATAATGACAAGTTGAGGTTTGAGACATTTACATGTATGAAGAAACGAGTACCATCTACCTGGTCTGCGACTCGACTGAACGTCTTTTCTTAAATTCTTCTTGCGAAAGAAGGGGCTCAAATCTATACGGCTCCAAACTTAACTGTTCGTGACTTGTCATGTTTACAGTGCTGCTGAGGAAATAAACCGGAACTGACGGTGTGACGTAAAAAATTAAATTTTTCAATGGCCGCTCTCTTAGCGGCGGATAATTTAAAATATAAGATTGATTTAATTGTTAAGCAAGGATTTTTATTGTTAAAGACTGTCATTTACGATATCAGTAATGAATACTTTATTCATAAAGGCAGCAATGTGGTTAGGGTTGCCTTTCCCTTTAACGAATGGGTTCTAATTAAGAAAAGTTACCGAGGTACAGACAGATTTACTTGTAACCACAAGTAACTATATGATTCCATGCAAGGTGAAGATAACGAACAGTGATCAATCTCATAACTCCTACAAGCAATACAAAATAGATAGTTGGGCAAACACGGACCCCTGGACACACCAGAGGTGGGATCAGGTGCCTAGGAGGAGTAAGCATCCCCTGTTGACCGGTCACACCCGCCGTGAGCCCCATATCCTGATCAGGTAAACGAGGTTATCCGCAGTCAAATCAGTGTGCCAAGAACGGCTTAACAATCGGTATGAAACACGTCAGACAGCATTTGACCCAATGCGAGGTTGTATTGACGAACTAGATCGTTATAACGACCATAGAATTTGCGAAATGCTGACTTCAATCGCGACTGTTGAAATCCCTGTACCATCAACTTGTTTGTCAGTAGCTTACCTCGATTTAAAAACTGACTATACCCAGAACAAGCTCTTGCATATCGAATCAGTTGAGATATATAAACACCATATGCAGGTGATAATGGAATATTATAAATGTGGGAAGTTGACGATGGAGAAGCTGAAATCATCTCGTTTGTCATACAGTTGAGTTGTCAGTTTGCCGTTAATGTCTACTTTCAATAAAATATCTAAGTATGAAGCAGAAGTGGACGACTCTGTGGTGTCCTTTATTTCGAGCTCACAGGGATATATCAAATCGACATATGAATGAAAGCTACCATTGTTAATAGACAAAACGTCATCGATATATCTAAAAGTCGAATTGAAGGTAACAGCGAGGGATTTTTTCTTCTCACGTAGAAGTTTTTGAATAAATTCTGCTTCATATGAATATAAAAACAGGTCATCTAACAAAGGAGCACAATTCATTTCATTTTCGTTGTGCCAACGATTCTGATTGACTTCATTTTTGTTCATCATTTCATTGACGAGATGCTCATACACAATCGCAAAAAATCTACCATCTATGCATGTATACAATATCTACAAGAATGCGACTTTTACAGAAAAAATTGAAAACTTAATAGTTATTATACAACTGTTTATATACACGAATTAATTTTTTTTTAACCTGTTTATGTATTTTTAACTTTTATGTCCGTCGGATGGGACGTTAAAAGGTGTCCCTTGTCAAGGATCACAACCCCCTTGGCATGCAAAAGATCGTTTCCCTGATGTTCGAAAAAGAGTAGGCTCACTGGAGGCCGTCAGGGAAACTCAAACACTCACAACAAAACATTATTCAATTAGTTAACCGTCATAAAATGGCTGAAATATTGCCAAAACGGCGCTATAAATCAATCTATGCATGTGTTTTAATGATATGGGTCCTTTTCAGTCGATTGGTGTGAAAGAGAAACGATACAAAAAGTGCTCCTTTGAACGCGTTAAAATCAGAAGAGTCAGGAGTGTAATAAATCTGCGATGTAAGTCACAGGGGTTCGGTTGTCAGATATTGAAGTTTTACATGATTTGTGTCCGAATAATAGATTATATAAATAAAATCCACCACCAAAATCCGCTTTTTTCGAGGTTTTAAAAAAGGTGTATCATGTGTACATTAAAAAAAGTAAAGGGACGACACTCGCCATCTTGGATTTCTGGGGGGCCCTCGATTCACGGCTTGTTTTTAACAATTTCTACTCTCTGCCTACCGGTTTCTGGCGAGATCTATGTTGGAAAAAGATCCAACGACTTTTCCCTATCGTCTACTTATGTCTACATGCCGTATTAAAGATCCAGTGACCCGAAACATCCTCGATACCTGCCCCTACTTATCGAAAGCAACGGAAGTTTGCATCGAGTGACACGACGCCTACCGGAGCTCTCCATATAATCACTGGGGTGTTCCGAATGCATACGGTAAGTCCAGAGAAATTAACACCGCAAAAACAACAGAAATGGTCACAATTTATTGATAAACGGCCAAGCTGCTGACAATGGGATGTTTCCATTTTCACATTTACCTATATTTTGGAGAAGCCTAAAATATTATAGAATTTTGTTTCGTTATTTTGAATAAAGTTCTTGCACGTCGTATTTAAGTTGAATTGTAACATTCTTTAAAACTTTGAAAATAAACAATGCACACAGTGTACAGTTTTGCATATCGGACCCATAGAATGATTCTAAATGGGGGAGGGGTATCTTTATTTTTCTTCCTAAAAGGCTAAAGCAGGAGAAAGACAACCCATAGGTGTGTGTGTGGGGGGGGGGGGGGAGATTACTCTTAATCAATTTCCCTTAATGATAGGAAAAAAGTGGATTTACATATAATTGGTCAAGATAAGTTGAAATGGGGGAAGGGGGAGGTTTGCATGACCCCCACCCCCACCCCCACCCCATGCCTTCTATGAGTTAACAACAATACACTTACAATACTTGTATGGTATATCGACCTTCAATTTGATATTTATATAGCAATGTGTGGATAAACAGGTGTTCTTTTGATCATGTGGTACTTTGTGCGTAACTTAATCTAATGAGAATCATTCAGTTATTGGTATATAAAATCTCTCCCATAAATTACATGGTTTACTATTTACAGCTTACTATGCTACGACATTGTCTTAATTCTTTGTTCTTCCGTGGAAAACATTCGTTTAAATTAAGTGCTTATTTCAACTTAGACTTCAATCTCTAGATTTACCGTATGCATTCGGAACACCCCAGTGATTATATGGAGAGCTCCGGTAGGCGTCGTGTCACTCGATGCAAACTTCCGTTGCTTTCGATAAGTAGGGGCAGGTATCGAGGATGTTTCGGGTCACTGGATCTTTAATACGGCATGTAGACATAAGTAGACGATAGGGAAAAGTCGTTGGATCTTTTTTCCAACATAGATCTCGCCAGAAACCAGTAGGCAGAGAGTAGAAATTGTTAAAAACAAGCCGTGAATCGAGGGCCCCCCAGAAATCCAAGATGACGAGTGTCGTCCCTTTACTTTTTTTTAATGTACACATGATACACCTTTTTTAAAACCTCGAAAAAAGCGGATTTTGGTGGTGGATTTTATTTATATAATCTATTATTCGGACACAAATCATGTAAAACTTCAATTTATTATTCGGGAACAAATAATACAAAACTTCAATATCTGACAACCGAGCCCCTGTGATGTAAGTTACCAGGAACGTTACCTGCATCTCTCTATAAATCATACAGAACATGACCAGTGTCTCAAATTTTTTTAATTATGGTCAACAACATTATCAATGAAAGAAAATGCTATCTTTCATTGGATGAGATCACTTGAAATATTGAATGTTGCCAAAATATTAAATAAGCCACATTATCACCACGGACAGACACACAGCCAGAATAATTTTCATGTTGATCTTTGATGAATGACCTTGAGTGGTGATACGTGGAATCCAGCTTGAGAATGACCGTGAAAAACAGAATGAGATTGCAGATCATATTGAAATAATCAATGTAATCGCACGCTGGCTGTGTCTTTTGACATCAGGTTACTAATTAAATACGAATTCAATGATCTTAACTATATGAGAATCAACATTGGTCAGTCTCTAACAACCTAAAGAAATTTGTTTGTGATAGAGGATTTTATTGATTAAAGGACCGAGAGCTATCACGAACCATTGTTCAAATGCTGAAATATGTTTAAAATGAAGGAAAAATATATTAATCTCAGAGTCGGGGGGGGAAAAGTGTCACCTGACGGTGTTTTATTATTAAATGGTGTAACATTTCCCCTCGATGATTTATTCATTTCCATACAAGACCTATTGTATTCGAGTATTGGGTAGAATACTTGCCTTGCAACTGGGAGGGCCGGGTTCAATTCTCGGACAGCGACGTCGTCAAATCATAGGTACATGTACGGTGATTGGTCGTGTTGGACATTTCAGAGGATTAACCAGATGTTTTAATTTAGCGGGAAATTTGTAGAAAATTTAAAGGAAGATTTATAGTTGAGGCAAATATACACATACCTCTTCCATTAGTCAGAGTTAGTATGTCACCCCCCAGCTCACTATTGAAGAAGCAGTAGGATTTTGAACACGATATAGTTATTTGTAATAAATGCCCAAAAACAACAATCTGCACTATTTACATAAATCTTGATATTGGCGCAGTACCTATAAAGACAATAACTACTAATTCCCCAGCTACTGCACTTCTAGAAGAAAAGGGTGAAGATAACGGACAGTGATCAATCTCACCAGAAAATCTTATTTCTCACGCTCTATTGCGGAGCCTGTTCATATAGGGTACGGCTTGTTTGTTTGACGTCCCTTGGAGAATTTTTACTCGTATTGGGACGTATTAAATCGGGTAAACTTTCTTTGAAAATATATAATCATGCAGATCTGCGTGCACAAACACAACGCCGTGTTTCAATTTTTTTTAAAATCATATCACTTCGCCGTATTTTTCATTTCAATTCATCCATTTTAACTAGATTAATATCAGCTTTGCCTGATCGCGAAATTTTATGAAAACAGAAATGATGGCAGTGCCCTTTTGAAACGTGTCGACTGTCCTTTGAAACAAGGTCAATTCAAGGTTTAACTACCCAGACCTTCATTCTTTATTACCCAGACCACCATTCCCGTTGGAATCCGGGTTATAATAGGTCCTCAGTACCCCCTTGCTTGTCGTAAGAGGTGACTAAATGGGGCGGTCCTTCGGATGTGACCGCCAAAACCGAGGTCCCATGTCACATCAGGTGTGGCACGATAAAGATCCCTTCCTGCTCAATGACCATAAACGCCGAGCATAGGCCTGCCTAAATTTTGCAGCCCTTCACCGGCAATGGTAACGTCTCCATATGAGTGAAATATTCTCGAGAGGGACGTTAACAATATTCAATCAATCAATCCATTGTTTACTTAAGACAGATGTAAGCATGATGTGGAGAATAACTGTGATTAAGTATTGTCTTATATACGTGCTAAATATTCCTCATTAAAACATAGACTTACTGGTTAGTGTATTTTTTCACCGTATGTGTTTACTCGTAATTCATCTTTTTGATCCATTGGTATTTGATGCTCACAATGCGTTTTGTTTGAAACGTCTCGCATTATAGAGAATGCGCTAATTGCTGAGTGTATGCACTCTATATTTATTAGTGTTATGACACAGGAAATCTCAAGACATTGTGTAAAATAATTGAATAATGTATCATATCTTCATTGATATGAATTAATGTGCATTTGAAATTTATCTATGTATGTATAAAGACAAAATATACCTGCTATGTTATATTTCGTTAAGAAAACTATGATTCATATGTTTTTGAATTTCCCGATCCGTTTTTCGTTTTATTCCGTTTTCCATTCCGCGGTTGTTATTTTTTTTTCATCAGACCAAGTATCCTACCTGTGATTTATATCAAATAGACTACTGAAGACAGATTAACAATATCAACTGTTGACTGTACATGAAATGAATTTACCTCTGTTGATATGTCACATAATCATACATCATACATATATCCATTGTATTGTAAGTTAATGAAATCAATGATGAGGTCGGTGGACTATGTTGTGTATTAAACTTTCGTTCAAAGTGTGTTCTGGTATAGCAATTTAACTGGTATTATACTATTCTAATACTAAGCAAAAATATTTAGAGCCTAACTTTTAATTTTGAAATAACGTCATGTGATTTTCAAATTTGATACCATTAACCTACAAAACCAATATTAAATTTAGATATTTTTTTCGTTGCTTTAGTAAATTGAGAAGAATGAAGTTTATATGAAAATTAATAATAATCACAATATTGTTTGGGAATCATTTCAAAATAATTCAAAATTATATAGATCTAAGCCTAATTTTCTTTCTTTTATTATTTAATAACTTTTAAAGTTCATGACTTAACAACGATGCTGATTAGATGAAAAATTTGTTTGATTTCTTAGTCAAAACAATTTCTTTCGGAGTTCATCTGCACTAAGTACGCGGGACTACTTTTCTCTGGAATGCGTCTTCCCCGTTCTAATTTTAGCGCTATTTATAGAACGGGTTTCCACACAAGCATTATAAACGAAATGCATTCGTTTACTTTTTTTTTTTATAACTAAAAAATAAACACACCCAAAGATATGAATACAATACAAATTAATTTAAAGAAACAACATACATAGGCTTAGTGATGACGTGGCAGAATAGTCAACTTGATGACGTGGGACACTGTTTGGTAGAACAAGTAGATACATGTAGGCCTACAAATTACACGAGTCCCTGGCATGTATCGTCTGCTTTACGAGTTCGATAACATGACGGAGCAAACGGCGACTTTTGATCTGGGAGATGTTAATGAAATTGAACAGTCAACGAGTGCGATTGAGATGAAGAGGTGTAAAGTTTTTATTTTACTTGATATTCAAATGGGGCCGAGTTGCATTCCACCGTTCCTATGACACAACCAGAGTTCAACGTCTCCTCCAACACAATACAGCATAAATCCAGTCACCACTTGTTCTCATCCTTTATATCTATTTCAGCTTTTAACCACTGCACCTTTAATTTGGCGTATAATCCATTTTATTCTACACAGTAACTGTACCTGACCTGAACGCACAGCCATGCAGTTTTGTTGGTGTTTTCATTGTTACATATACAATGTATGTATTCCTACGCGCCCTTTCTAAAACGTTAATTCAAGCTTTTCATGGGAGGAACTATTTGGTGTTTTTTTTTTCCTGTATTAAAATCATAATTAAATGATAAGAAACAAAACTTATAATTCTTTGTTTGATGCATGTATCAAACGAAAAATTGGACGGAAAACCTTTTCACCAATGCGATACGCGCATTGATGAAGTTTTCCGTCCATTTTTCGTTTGATACATGCATCAAACAAAGAATTATAAGTTTCATTTCTTAAATCAAGTACCCCATATCAATCCTAACCTCGCTTAGAGTGCCAGGAGCCCCTGGATTGGACACATTTATAGCACAGTAATTACAAAAGCACATACATGTTACAGTATCAATTATTATTACAGAGACTAATGTTATATAGTACATTTATTTACATGTATAAAAGTATTGGCTACGATGATATTGTTAAATTTATAAATTAGATTCAATGTGTTATATAAGCAAAAAAAAAAAAAAAAAAAAACCCCAACAAACCCCCACATAACTCGAGGTATTTTTATTCTATACAGAAGAGTTCATCGTTTACCCTGTGTTACGCTACTAGAGGCAGGACACCTCGAATAATGAGTTTCTATGTCATATAAAGAAGGAGTTATTATATATTCATAATGTACAGTGGATGCGGAAAGCGGCTTAATCCTCACCTAGGGCACCATGGATTGGATACATTTATATAATACAAGTTCTAGGCATAATGAAGAAATTGTTTATTTAATTTCACATGTTTGAAGAAGTGTGCTATTAGCAGATTAAAAATCACAAACAGTTGTATAAAAAAAAATAGAAGATACATTATGTAAAAATTTAAATGGGATTAATTCGATTTAACATTTTTTTTTAGAATGTGAGATATATTGAGATTATACACTTAGACTTGATTGAGATAATGAGAAATACTTTTGAGATTTCATCAGGCGAATGAAAAAATATCTGTGAGAATTTATGAAATTATTTAAGAATTGTTATCGAATTATTTTAGAACATTCTTGAGATTGTGGAGGAATACAGTTACATTTGATTGAGATGATATGATGAGACCACCGGAAACGCACCGCATTATACTCTTTAATAGTAAATTCGACCCCAAGCGATGCAATTGCCTGTGGATGAGACATATTTTTAACATTTTATCAGATGAATGATAATTCTTTTGGAATGATTTGACAACTTTCATGAGATTATTGAGACATACACTTGTGATATTGCTCTGTAGCTTGGTCCTTATGGCTGATACTATCATTTCACTTAATGGTTTTTAATGTTCCTCTGAATTGTATTTTGTGGTAACATTGTGTTGATTGATTGATTGAATATTGTTTAACGTCCCTCTCGAGAATATTTCACTCATATGGAGACGTAACATTGTGTTGAAGAAAACCCAAATATTTTTCTTAGATGCCATTTAATAAAAAGGTGTATTTTTAGTCCCCTACCGACGAAGTAGAGGGGACTTTAGGTTTGCGCTCCGACCGTCTGTCCATCAGTCCAGTTTTCCGCATTTTTTCTCTGTTTTTGCAGATATTTATTTTATATTTGGTATGTCGCTTTGCCATAAAAAGTTTCAGAACAAGTTCGAATTTCGTCTCGGTCCGTTGATTTTTCACTTAGTTATGGCCCTTGGACTTAAAAAAAAAATAGCATGAATTATCAGTTTTCCAGACTGTTTTTGGTTGTGCTTGCAGATGTCCATTTGATATTTGGTACATTGCTTTGCCATAACAAGTTACAGATAAATTCTGAATTTGGTCTCGGTCCGTTGATTTTCCACTTAGTGATGGCGCTTGGATTTAGAAAAATAGCTTGAGTTATCAGTTTTCCAGATGATTTTTTATTGTGCTTGCAGATATTCATTTGATATTTGGTACATTGCTTTGCCATAACAAGTTACAGATCAAGTTCGAATTTCATCTTGGTCCGTTGATTGTCCATTAAGTTATGGCCCTTGGACGTAGAAAAATAGCATGAATTGTTAGTTTACATCCAAGTTTCTTATCTCTGTAGATAATGATTAAGAATACTACACTCATTAAAACTTCTAGCATAGTAATACAATAATATAGTTAAATTATTCATGATCATCTACATATCACAGTTTATTGACTTGGTTAAAGACCTAAACCTAATTATAAATTTGCCTTTTTCTTGGTCTAGTCTCTACTCGAATAGAAGTTGATTTCCAACCATTCCTATCCTGGTTTTCCAATTTTCCCTTCTACCATAACCTACATAATGAACTTTGAATATTGTTGTAGTACAGTAATTTTTGTAACCAGTAGGGGACTATGTATTGTCATGCAATACTCTCAGAATGCCTGTTCACATATCAAAACGAGTTTGTAATTTATTCCAGCAAACTTTTAATGTATAATATGTATATCACTGCAAAATACGTTCATTTAATTAATTCAACAGTCCCATTACGTTATAAATCATTCTTTCAATGGGGATCGAACTATACAACGGTATGAATTGTTATAGAATATTTTCATTTTCCATTTCATAAGAAAATCCCCATCTTAAATACTAGTATAGCATGCATTTATGATTGCCTAGAAAAGTGTTCCAAACTTCCACTATTTTATTCTTTCTTTTACTTAGCAATTGCAGCAAAGTATTGAAATTGTTTTTTGATATGTTAATAGTACTATCATAATTTGTATATCCCAGGGGTGTGATTTTTCCTCTTTTCAAAGGAAATCCTCTGACTTGCTCAATTTTCGAAAAAATGAAACACTCTGGATTTGATCTAAAGTGGCAGAAAATGATATTTTTTCAGGTAGGGTGAGGTGTTTTCCTCCCTTTTTGACCAGTTTTCCTCTGATTTCTGAGGAATTCAGTCAAATCCCTGATATCCATACAGCATCATTAAAAGCCAAGCCTAGCGATCCTCAGTATTTTGATTTTATTTATCTGACATGGAAGGACTGAACTGGACATTACTAAACCATATACATTCTGTATGAGGAGGAGATAGTATAGGTTTAAAACAGTAATTTCATGTAAAAGGGCTGGTGGCATTAGTATCTGTTTCAGAGAGAAACAGCTTGAAAATTCACAGGAAGTTTTTTTTTTTTTTTTTTTACCTCATACAGGAATTGCATACATTCTTTTTTCCTTGGAGTTGTCAGAAGGGTCGATTCCATTCTGCCAGGGTTGTTTTTTTTTTTTTTTTGCTTTGTGTCGTGTGACAAAGCTACGATTTCTTCTTCGTTTTCATCGGTGTTAAAAACAAAGGAGTTTCGTTTCATATATACTAATAAGGCCTTTATTCATCCAGGATTAAATATTTAGCGATTAACATTATTTTTCAATATGGCCCTGCATATACATATAACATACACTGTACATGCAGACAGATACTAGTAAAATAAACACATATTAAAAGGAATAGAGTACATTAAACTTAAGAAATAATTATAAATGTAAGATAGATATGTGCAAAATGAGCTTAAAAAGTATGATGATGATCTCTAAGATAATTCCCTTAAAACACACTACACATGTTGAATGTCTCCAGAACTGAATGGACAAAAGGAAACAAATTCGAAAGAGAAAGACAACAGGATTAATGTTTTCACAAAGGTAGGTTGAAATCCTCTTTAAATCGGTAATGTTAATTGGTTTCTTTATGATTTGTTGGTCTTCCAAACCCTTCCTGTAGGTTTTTATTTTATCAAAGATGTTGTTAAACTTTTACATTCTCTCCATCGAACAATATCAATATCTCTCCCCAAATATTGCAGGTGTCTGTTGATGCCAGAGCGAATTGATGAGAAAGCAGTTTCATTATACTGTGAAGCTTGTTCAGCAGATATTTGATTGACGTTGTTTTGTTTGGTTGTGGGGTTGCCTCAACATAAAGTTTTCCAATTTGTTATTTAGTGCTTCAGGTTCAATAGTTTCAAAATCTGTCAGTGTTCCAAAGGTTTCTACAATCCATTGGTATTCTACAAAAAGAGGAGGTACCAGAATTAATACCAATACTCCAAAATTTCAATATGAACCTAGATAGTTTAAACAGTAAAGTATTCTAAAAAGATTTTGGGTGTAATTCCCATTTTGGGTTTAAGTTAAAAATTCTTTCTTTTTTCAATATTTTTTTTTTCAGTTTTAAAAAAATCATTTATATCTATTTACTATATTTATATCTTGAAAAGGCTTTAACCCCCTCCCCCACATTTAGTGATATTGAATATTATCTTTTCTTTAGTTTCTGAAACATTTATGAATCTCTCTTTTTGTATTTTGAAACTTTTGGATTGCAAAGTTTCCCTTTTCTTCTGTCTGGAACTCTTGTTTCAGTTCATGTTCGGATTCTTTTCGTGATATAGAGACACGAACAATGTACAATTCACTAGGATAGTCAGCATCAGCACTAGATATTTGTTCTAAAGCATCCCAATCTATATAGCCTCTTAATATCTCAAGTTTCCACAAAATGGGAATTAAAATCACAAATTAGATCAATGGCTACCATACTGACTGTTTACAAATAGCGGACGACGCATGGCAAATTACGTCAATATAAATGCTCCAAATAATAATTCGTTGTTTATTTTGTTCAAGATGTGGACTGGGAAAAATACAAAGCATATGAATTATTCATTGTTTTGAAATCAGTGAGATTGTAGATTTTGTTGGATTTTTTACTTATAGATTAACATGTTTGATATCATTATCACAAATATATATACCCCCTATATATATTTGTGATAATTACTCCTCCTAGGAACCTGGTCCCACCCCTGGTGTGTCCAGGGGTCCGTGCATGTCCAACTATCTATTTTGTATTGCTTATAGGAGCTATGAGATTGATCACTGTTCGTTATCTTCGCCTTTCATATATATCATATACACATATATATGTCATATCTATGCACATGTTTACATATATGTAAAGAAAGTATATGTAGTTCCAGCTACTGGTTGACAAATTATGTTATAAGAAATAATGTGTGTTCCTCCATTTGTTTTAACCAATGAAATTGCGTGTTACAGTGACAAGTGAAATTAAATCGTAATGAATTAAACAGCAATGAATGTGTAAATTATGGCATCATTACACAAGCACGTCGCGGCATCCCTTTTCAATGGAGGGATGAAGTAGTTGACAAACTAATGACGACTACTAAGATCCAAATAGGTAAAAATAATGTAAGCTTCCTGAGGGGGCGACTCTGTTTCTGAATCTCCAGTATTATTTCAAATTAGATTTATCTAATTAGGCTCCACTTTGATAAATAGTCTTCAAGGTTGTCAGTCTTATTCTTTTTTTAATTCACCTGTAAACACAAGTATAGATAAATACATGTAAACATAACTGTACAAGCGTGTGTAGCCCCGTTATAATATCTTAATGAATAAAGCTGAATCATCTGAACGTTGTATTTGATCGTCCAGACACGGTGTGGTAGGAGATTTCTAAGTACAGTATGCATATTATGTTTACATGATATGCGGCTCACCTTCTCAGTGATCTCAGGCTATTCAAAGTTTTCCGCTCTGCAACTACAGTAGTTCTGTCTTACTGTGTAACGTAGTACGGAGCTTCCTTATACATGTATAACCTCCTATTCTATGTCACATTACTCTACTTATTTAATGAAACTATGCCGTACGAGCTATCAGCCAATCAGCGACTTGCACTGGAAGCTGAGTTCCCACACATAATTACTTTTGTTACACAAGTTAGCGTACAATATCGTTATTATTAAAACATTGTGTAATTAGCAACTGTAGATAATACACTTTGATAAACTGGATTAGGCATATTAAATTAGGTTCTCAATGTTTATGAAATACCCCTGTGCTTTACGTTAAGTAAATGACAATATGGCGTATGAATATCGTAGCTACAGACGATAACGTAAACAAATGTAGTTCCATCAACTTTGATTGAATATATGACCTATTTCTATAATAGATGTAAATATGTAGCCTTAAACTACTAAACAACTTCAGTTAGGAAGTATAATCTAGAATCTAATCAAATATTCTAAACTTTACACATATACATGTAGTTTAGGTGTCATTAAACCGAAAGTGACGATCCAAGTAAAGTATGATGGCTGCCAAAAACATGAAATGTAAATATCCACCCTTCTTTCCCCTATATTATCAGCTCTACGACCCTATGTGAAGAAACAACAGGTAAAATACCATAACAATAGATAATATTACAAACTAATCTAAGTAAAATCATAATCAACAACTTTTTTTTGATAGGCACATGTTGCAAACAACCGGACGACCACACAAAGCTATGTATAGAATTAAACGTTATATTACAAATAAAACAAGCATTCTGAGAGTATTGCATGGCAATACACAGTTCCCTACCTGTTGCAAAAATTACTGTACCACAACATTATTCAAAGTGCATTATGTAGATTATGGTAAAAGGGAAAATTGGGGAACCAGGATAGGAAATCCACTACTATTTGAGTAGAGTCTAGACCAGGAAAAAAAGATAAATCTATAATTAGGTTTAATTGGGTCTTTAACCAAGTCAATAAACTGTGACATGTAGGTGATCATGAATAATTTAGTTATATTGTTGTATTACTATGCGAGATGTTTTAATGAGTGTAGTACTCTTATCTTCAGAGATAAGAAACTTAGTGAGATGTAAACTAACAATTCATGCTATTTTTCTACGTCCAAGGCCCATAACTTAATGAAAAATCAACGGACTGAGACAAAATTCGCACTTGATCTCTAACTTTGTACGGCAAAATAATGTACCAAATATCAAAAGAATATCTGCAAGCACACCCCCCCCCCCCAAAAAAAAACCCGGAAAACTGATAATTCATGCTATTTTTCTAAGTCCAAGCGCCATAACTTAGTGAAATATCAACGGACCGAGATGAAACTTGCATTTGATCTGTAACTTGTTATGGCAAAGCAATGTACCAAATAGCAAATGAATATCTACAAGCACAACCAAAAACAGTCTGGAAAACTGATAATTCACACTATTTTTCTTATTAAGTCCAAGGGCCATAACGAAGTAAATATCAACGGACCGGTACCAAATTCGAATTTGATCAGTAACTTGTTATGGCAAAGCAATGTACCAAATATAAAATAAATATCTGCAAGAACAGAGAAAAAAGTGCGGAAAACTGGACTGACGGACAGACAAACAGACGGACGGAGCGCAAATCTAAAGTTCCCTTCTACTTCGTCGGTAGGGGACTAATAACCTAAAAAAAAAAAAAAACACCGTAAAACCTACTTCAGTCCACGTATTTAAAAAACAGTCGATAAATCAACTACTTTACTATTTCAAACGAAAAAAGTATATTGCCAATAAAATCGGCGGGACTTCTCCATGCATCATTTTATTGAAATAATTCTGGAGGATGAATGACTGTAATCGATAGAAAATATCGCAAGTGAAGGTAGCGAGCAGATACACACAACCTACTGCACCAGCTCTAATTAAATAAGTATAAATTAAACTTCATTATCTGCAACTAATAGTGGAACGTTAATGTGTATTCTGTACGACTGTTGTAATTTTATCAACTTACCATACTTAAAGCTGAAATGAATTAATGAATGTAAAATTCTGTGTCCGCCATATTTCTCTGCTTATCCGCGATATTAGTTGAATATTCTATTGTAATATAATATTCTTTTATATATTTCCTTTTATACAATGTAATTGTGTAATCAATTGTTTATTTTGGATTGCGAATGTAAATATAATACCCGTATTTCCCGTCATTATTCCCTTTTCTATATATCTGAGTTTGTATGTAATTATCGATTAATTTTGAATTTTGCACGCAATATATCCAACCAGATGGTCAGTGTATATGTTCGTGCATTTCTATAAACTGCAAAACCCCTGACCAGTCAAGCATTCGATAAAGGAAAAATATTCGACTCCGATATCCCCCCTGATCGAAGATATCCTGATTTGCACGGGTGAAGTATGTCGCAATCTGTATAATGAAATGACAACTTGTTATAAAAATTCTGTCGAGATACAAATGGAGTTTTGTTTCGTGGATTTATCAGAATAAAGAAAATCATTTTCGGTAAGTGCACATATCCGATACCTGTTGAATAGAGGTACGAATTTGATTGTTTGGTTGGTTTTTTTTGGCGAGTATGCCATGTGCATTACAAATTATGCATATGGCATGCACCTGTATTTTGCAAGAATTGATGTAAATGATATATATTTTATGCTCTTCAAAATTGCTTATTCCATTCTATCAGTATGTAATTGGCAAACTATTTAATGATAAACTGCAAATACATGTACTTGCATGCACTTGCAAGCATGCAAGGTGGAGATAACGAACAGTGATCAATCTCATAACTCCTACAAGCAATACAAAATAGATAGTTGGGCAAACACGGACCCCTGGACACACCAGAGGTGGGATCAGGTGCCTAGGAGGAGTAAGCATCCCCTGTTGACCGGTCACACCCGCCGTGAGCCCCATATCCTGATCAGGTAAACGGAGTTATCCGCAGTCAAAATCAGTGTGCCAAGAACGGCTTAACAATCGGTATGAAACACGTTAGACAGCATTTGACCCAATGCGAGGTTGTATTGACGAACTAGATCGTTATAACGACCATAGAATTTGCGAAGCATGCAAGAAAATCTTTTTCCCCACATTTTTGTGTGAATTACCTAAACTTTCAGAATATTTCACTAATAAATATTTTGTAATTTTGAGCAAAACATGATGTTTTAAAACGCGATATCATTTATTTCTCCTTCCTTATATATCACTATCGAGATGTGCACTGGTCGAGTCCACCTAGAAAATCACTCAGGTGTGACAATCGCATTTGGAGTATATACGGGTAGAGTAAATTAGAGTACCCGAGAGAAATATGACGGATAAGATGAGAAATGTGTACGTATTTATTAATTCATGTCAGCTTTAAGCAATGTGATAGAATTTGTTGATCAGCCGTCGTCGATCGCTGTTTCACATTGATGAAGAACCCGGATGTAAGTTATTTTCCCATGATCTTTTGACCCAGTATGATGTCATCTATTGGGGACTCTTTTGACACTTCTTACATACATAGACAATGTGAGAAAAAGACGGACTGTGAATATCTTTCCCAAATTAAAGTTTACTGAAACATTATTTGAAATGTTACCATGAAAGGTGAAAATAACGAACAGTGATCAACCTCATAACTCCTAAAGGAAAACAAAATAAAGAGTTGTGCAAACATGGACCCCTGGACATACCAGAGGTGGGATCAGGTGTCTAGGAGGAGTAATCATCCCCTGTCGACTGGTCACACCTACCGTGAGCCCTATGAAACTCAGGTAAACGGATTAATCCGTAGTCAAATTCAGTGTGCCAAGAATGAATTAACAATCGGTATGAAATACGTCAGACAACACTTGACCCAATGATAGGTTGTATTGGCAAACTACATTATAACAACCATAGAGTTTGCGAAATTTTAGAGGAAAGAAAGGGGGTGAAAATGAATTAAGACGTATACAGTTACGCGTGTCTCATTTAAGTTCACATCGGAAAATATTTACCTATGTACTATTTCTAACTGATCCATAAGGAATTCCTAACTGTTAGTCTCCTTAAACATTGACCAAGGACCCTATTGATCTACAATGACTCGATGATGCTGAGTGGGCTCCGGATGGTCATGCGGGAACGAACTACATGATGGAAACAACGGTTGACCGAGAACGAATGGTTTTAGAAGAGGACGAAACGCTTTGACATGGGAACGGAGCCCTGAACGATTGAACGAAACGATGTGGTGTGGAAACGGAACTACATGTATTTATTAAGAACAGAACACTTCGTCGTCTGTACAAAGCGGGGTAACCGTGTTTATGTTTTAATTATGGTCGCTATTACTTTTGATTGCATAAGTCTTTATCAGGACGGCTGGATACCATGTACCATACTTGCTACGAGTATTCCCTCAGACTAGCTACATGTTTATCATCTGTGAATCAGATAAGTTTTCTTTTCGGTTAAGCTACAATGAAGTTAAGTGCTTAAGGTGAGAGGTTGGGATTATTGGGAGCACTGGTGTTCATCACACTCAAAGGAACATCTGACTCTTATATCCAAAGTTGAAACTTGTCGAAGAATTACTTTCTCCTAAATTAAGCCATTCCACTTTCCTCTACACTTTCTCCTAAATTAAGCCATTCCACTTTCCCCTACACTTTCTCCTAAATTAAGCCCTTCCACTTTCTCATAAATTAAGTCATTCCACTTTCTTCTCCTAAATTAAGCCATTACAATGAAAGCTATGATCACAAATATTCATGATTTTACCTACAATACCTAAAATCACACGTTAACGCGTAGAAAATATATTTTTGCATACGGGAGCAATGCTGTTCATAAGTATTTCTCTCCGTATAAACAGCTGATCGCGATTTATTTATTCGTAAATAAAGATGCTAGAGTGGTTATACAAGTACGTGTTTGAAATCTATAGTAGCCTACATCGGCACCCAACATTGAGACTTCACGGAAGTGGTTATGTCCTTCCATATACATGTAGATTATATATACATTCTGAAAACAAGTTGTTACATTTGCTGATTTTTTTTAAAAAGTAGACGGTTTAGTATATTTCGTCCTTCTCTTTGTGTATCCTGAAAATGTTAATAGTCTATATGATATATAGTAGCTACTTGCTTGCTGGCTATCTAAAAATTAATGTAGGACTATTGATATAGCAGACTTCGACGACATCCATTACAGGAGGTGCCCTTTCCTTCTTGTGTACCTCTCAGTAAGAGCGCTGCAAACCAGGACCATATTTTGCCGACACGTATATAAAGGCCACCTCGTTTCGTACTCGGGTTTAAACTTGGACTACCCGAGTTGCAATCGAACGGAGAGTGTCAGCTCTTATCAACACTAAGCTCTATTCAACACCAACCCTGCAATTTACGAGGGTTAGTGTGGTAGCAATGTTGCGATCTTTTAATGATACTGCGCATGTGTCAGTTTTCAAACGATGGATGATTCTTTCTGTAGCACAAAATGGAACAGATACAGGTTGGATAGAGGAAAAATACACATTACTCAGTTTGAAGCACAGACAATTATATCGCTTAGGTTAAAGTTAACTATTAAAGAGTAAAGGTAAAGAACTCTAGAAAATGTAATATCTTTATACAGACTTCTTATTAGCATAATTCATGTACATTAAAGTATTATCAAAATTAATATATGAGTCTTTCAATGGTTTTGGTTCCTTTAATCCTTTTTGGGTAATGATTAAATAAATTAGAATTAAAAAATGCACACACGCACCCCAAAATACCCATTCACATGATAACTATAACGCATTCTAAGCAGTTCGAACGTAGATCACTCGTATCGTCATCAAACACACGGAATTAGGTAGAGTTACCTTTTCCCAATTGTTAAAGTTCCGCCTATGATTTACATATTTGATTTGAACATATTTTATTGATGTAAACCTTATACGGTACCAGTTGTGATGCAACAGATGCGCATTTCGACAAATAATGTCTCATCAGTGATGCTCAACCGAAATTTGTAAAATCCGAAATAACAATAAACTTGTTAGAGCTATTTATGGGAAAACAGAGTGCCAAAAAAAAAAACCTGGAGCCAAATTCGTCTAAGGATAAGAGCTATGCATCAAATCAAAAGAATTGGGTACAAGTTTTAACAACTTACAAGTCCCTCTCC